>NC_052516.1:22288928-22314356 GCF_014356525.2 Nilaparvata lugens
TTTCAGTGAGGACAATTGCATCAGCATCACACTCTAAAACCTTCCGGAAAAAGCTTGGAACTTTGGAACGCAGACCTCTAACGTTTTGGTATAAGATATTGAAATCCATTGTGTCACTTGGTACTTTAGTACCATCAAATATTTTAAAATGAATTGTAATAGAATTATTAAATGGAAAGAAGGTTAGACCAAGTCAAAGGATAAATCAACTTAAATCGAATATTATTAGCGATTAGGAGTAATAGTATTATCAAAAACGATAAAAAAACATGTATAATTGTGATTCAATAACTATGAGATCCCATTGGCAAGATCAAAAAATTATAAAGCGGCTTACTTATTATTGGCGGATTATAAAAAATAAAAGTTTGCATGAACATTGAGGTTAGAATTATTTGTTTACATTCTGAAAAGAATTAGTCGTTTTTCTATTATAAAGTTGAGGAAGCCCTGATTCCAAGGCGACCAATTGTATTGAGTTTATTAAATTGAAGACCAATCAGAGAGTAGCTTACAGAATTATTCTTGGAAGAGACAAATTTTTCTGAAAACCTCCTTCTTCTGGCTTAAGATCTCGACCTGAGAGGATGCACATGGAGTTTAGGGTTCTTTCTTCCTTTTTAAAATTTTAAAACTATTAAGCCAAACCCTTTTTTAAATGTGAAATATTTGTATTAAATGTTAAATTATCTGTGAACTCAGTGTTGTTGAAGAGTTCGTAATCGTAATTATTCCCTATAAGTATATCTTTAATTGGAAAAAGAAATCTATAAGAATCTGGACCACGCGCTAGCCCAGCAGAGACGAAAGGAGCCTACCTAATTAATTATTGGAAACAATTAATTCAACCCACGAGACCGTCAAGAACTTCATTTATGTGAGTGATAAGTCAAACGTGCTCGTTTTAGGTTTTCTGCGTATAGTGGGGAAATTAATTAAAAGCGCTATTCAAATTGACTTGAATTAAATAAAAAGTCACCACGTGTTGAGTAATATCACATAGTTCATAAGAACATTTTATAAATTCATTTGATATATGTAGGAAGCTTACTTCCATGCACGGCCCGAATTCATATAAATCCCTGAGATCTCATGTTTGAATAATAATTGGTTAATTATAATTTTGTTAATTGAACAAAGTATATCATATCAAACTTAGAGACCAAACAGGTTTTTATTTGCAGAATTTTGTATTGACTGGAAGTCTAAGCATCAGTATTAAACATAATATATTTATAAAATTTGAAACTCACTATTATGAAAGCTATTAAATCCTGTGATAATTGTTCAGATTTTAGAAAAGAATTTATTTAAGAAAAATTATAGATATTGAATATTTTATATACACTTTTTCTATGGGAATATATTTTGTGTTTTATGTCAGCATACAAATCATAGAAATTTATTTTATCCTAGTTCATCTCGTGATATACAGTTTGAGCTGTTTCAATACCAATAAATATCCAGCAGCACATAAAATTATTGAATCAAGTAATATTAATCTTATTAAGAGCACTCAGTATTTATCATCCTTTGATGATAATCACTTTAATCTGTCAGAACAAGTATATAGAAAATTATATTAATAAGGTTCCAGTTATATCATATAAGGATCCAGAGAGCTTCCAGAACTGGCGTTGTAAGTTCTAAGGAATTTGGAAGGATAAATTGGATAATACCTGTGTTCATGACGAGCGTTTCAAGAATCAACTAGAAACAACTATAGTTGGTCCTTATCATTCTCTAGTGGTACATGGTTACTGTTAATCAGGCATCAAATATTCTTTTAATTTCCTCACTGGTATTCTTCAAGAACTTCATAGAAGCAGCGGTAAGAATTATTAATCACCGGTCATCGAACCTTATGGTGATTACTTGTATTGGTAAAATTCATGTATCTACCACTGAGCTAGAGCTGAGGTTTGAACCCAGTAATTTTGCGAGCCGGACGGCCTTAATTTTTTGTGAATTTTTTCGTAAAAGAGGGAATTTAGCGACTGCTCTTATAAATATCAAGAACATCGTATCATCTGTAAAGGATTGGAAATTTACCACCTTACACAGTTATAGCTTCATAACGTGGGGCTCTATCATAAGGGATAACCCTCCAAGGAGCACAATTTGACAAGTATTATGAGCAAAAAAAAAAAACTGAACAAAATGAAATAAAATAAAAAAGAAATATATATATATGGGAGAAGAATGAAATATGATAGGTGATTACAGTGAAATTTTAAAATGAGGATGATAAAAATTATGTGATGAAGTATTAAGTATTATCTTATTAGTATTTGTTTTAAAGTATAACATTAGCCTGTCCATGGACATTATAATAACATTAGATGAGATTTACCTAACCAATTCCTGATTCAAAGAAGAAGAAAAAAAAACAATAACAGTAACTCCAACTATACATGCGATTTGAAACCATGTAAGAATAAAAATTGTGAAAACAGCAGCAATCGATTAAATTTAGAATGAAAAGTTGTAATTGTGAGAGTACGGAAGCTTAGATTGTTTATCATTTAATGCCCTATATATATTGCTATTGAACTGCCATTATATTGAACTTTATTATGAGCCTAACTGTATTGCTAACGAAAAGTAAAAGTGACCTATCTTATCTGAATAGGACCAATAAAATGAAATCGAATTCATCAATAAGTGAAAAACAACTTGATAGCAGGAGCATTGATTATAGTATGATTCAGAACGAAAATTATTATCAGAGAACAATCATGAATAAAATTAAATACTTTGCACCTTGTATCTTCATACATTGCATCAGCCAGAGAAAGAATAAACAATCACTACATTAAGAATAACAGCGAATACTGTGATAAGATACGAAGGATGAAAACCAAATAAAAAGTTCGTATATTCACAAGTAACAAACTGGCCGTCTACCTGAAACTGTAAAATAATAATATATCCGTGACTCCAATACAAATGGATTGAAAATTGAAGCTTATTTGAGGAGAGATAGTTTAAAGCTTGGGGAAGTTTAAATCATTGTCATTTCTTATCACTGTCGGTGACATATCATTTTCACTTTTACGGATACGAACACATCCAGTCCGATCAACCCATGCATCTTTGATTACTCCTTTCTCCTGTCTTGCATTAAGAACAACATTAGATGTGTTCTCTGCTTTCTTCCCTGTGGTAACGGTCAGCAACAGTCACACTCATCACATAGTTATTCAAAAGATAGTATTCTCTGAGTATCTATAGTGAGGTGCACGTTATAATGGTAGTGTACGATTTGCAATGGAGTTGCTATCCTTGTCTATCATTCAACAAAGCAGATGGCGCTATCTCTTTCACACATTGTGTTTGGACGCTATCAATGTTGCTCTGTTGTCTGGCGTTGTGTGGTAGAGGGGGCAATTGAGGGGTGATGCGCAAAGCATAATCGTGGCCAGTTGCCGATTGACAGCCAATCGAACAGCTCACTTCTCATAATGTCGATTTTTGCAAAGTGATCTATTGATTATTTATTGTGATTTATTACAAGTGTCGTCTCGTCTCGTATCGTGATGTGGACCTGGGATCCTGGAAGCAAGGAGGATTTGGACATGAAGGTAGGCCTATGTTATTGTGCACTTAGCCATTTTAATTGTTCAACTTGCTACCTGACGCCAGACAACCCAAAAGTTCTCGATGTAATTCATACAGTCCACAAACCAGAGTGCTATTTGAGCCAGCCTCTGTCGAATAAACATTGGTCCAACAGTCCGGGATTGATTTGTTAATCGAATTTGAATAGGACATAAGTTTGAAATATCGTCTAATAGGTTTGTTGTTTTTATGCCTATTTTATTCTTGGTTTCTCTGTGTATATGGCTTGTTTTTGTCGTCATAGATTAATATACGCTTTATTTGTGGTATTCTTAAGAAATTTGGGCTCAATTTAAGTTGGAAATTGAGTAGAACAAGTAATATTTTCGTAAATAATTGTGTCATAGCTTTATTGCGTAAGATTGTTGCATTGGCGCCACAAGGCTGGACTGGCAAGTTCGTGTCAATAAGTAGAGAAAGACTTATATGTCGTCTAGCTGTAACAGTAACTGGAACTGTTACTTTTTTCAAAGGATACTTGAAGTTATTTGCATTGATTATTGTCATTACTTCGTTATTAATATTGTTTAATATTGTTTGTTCCAAGAGTATCAATACAGTATTATTAGCCTTGAAGCCGATCATTTCTACCGAGCATAAGTTGAAATGCTGGCTTGGCTTGTATGATTAGATAAGCTAGCCATTGTTCACTACTTCATTGTGTTGCCTGCTCTCATGTTTTCCCTCTTATTCTTGCTTGGTTCTTTGTCTCACTCTCTCTCGACAAGCGCTCACTGTTATTGCCTCACTATGGGTGTTATCGAAGATTTGACGTTTCAAAGAGATGCATTAATTCGTAAAATAAAATGGATTAATGAAATTGCCGAAGCTGTCAAAAAAGATCCGAAAAATAAAAAAATGAAGAATTTATTGAAAGTTATGGGTGAGCATATCAATCACCACCAGGTGGAGTTCAATGATATAATAGATAAGATGCAGAGCTACTATAACAAACAAAATCCTCGATTGGAAACAAATGAACTTGAAAATTTGATGAGCCAATTTGATGAGTTTTTTCAATGTCAAGGCTATTCTCGAAACCTTACCATCCACTCAAACAAATTTGAATATTAGTTCTTCCAATGCAGCTTCTTCACCTACAACTGGAAATTTCTCGCCAGTTGCCCTACCTAAGCTTCCTTTAATGACTTTTGACGGCGATTTGAAAATTTGGAGTCAATTTAAAGATTTATTCAAAGCCACGGTTCATAATAATGGTCAAATTGCTGACATACAAAAACATATGTATCTTCGGTCTGTACTGAGAGGCGATGCACTGTCAGTCATTTCTGTAGTCCCATTGACAAGTGATCATTATGCTGAGGCATGGAAATTATTATTGAATTGCTACAATGACTCTTACAAGCTGACTGACGCATACTTGCAAGCAATTTTTGATATGCCAGCAGTTAATAAGCAACCAGACTCGCTACGAAAATTCATCACTCATTTAGCTGAGTATATTGCAGCACTAAAACCAATTGGTCATTCAGTTAATGACTGGTCGATTCCGTTATTATTTGTCTTACGTAAAAAACTGACTGAAGAATTGAGAGAGAAGTGGCAGAGACTGCTAAGAAATGGAACAGTATCCGATTTTAAAAACTTCCAAATATTTTTGAATGATGAAGCTGTTATTTTAGAGGCTACTATATCCACTGATTTATTGGGATCATCTACATCGTCAGAAGCCTCCTCACGTAAGCAGTTTGGGAAATCGAAACCCACTATGGGAAATTACAAAGCTTCAGCTATGATTGTTAAATCGAAATCGAACGAGCTGAAATGTATTGAATGTGATAATTCTCATGAACTGGAAAATTGTGAAGTGTTTTGAATCTCAAACCGTCTGATAGATTAAAACGTGTAAAAGAATGGAAACTATGTATCTGCTGTTTATTGGCAGGGCACTTTAATAGAGATTGTAGAAGAAGGAAGCCGTGCAGTCACTGTAATTCGCGTCATCATTCGCTCCTCCATTTAGAGCCGAGACAGCCGCCTGTTGAAAACACCAACACATTGGCCGGTAATAAACAAATGAGCAGGGTAGACGTGCACGACGTCGCTGATCAAAGCCATCAAACATTTGTTACTGACTCAGCTAAGAAAGTATTTTCGAATGTAAATAGTTCCTTAGTATTGTTACCAACTGTTAAATTGGAAGTTCGAGGTAATCAAGGCAATTATCATAAGGTCAAAGTATTATTAGATAGTGCAAGCACCGAGTCATTCATTACAAGGCGATGCATGAAAAAACTGGGTTTAGTGGTACAGAAAACACATAGTTTGCCAATCTATGATACTAAACTGGAAGTGACAGATGAAATTACTAACTGTGAATTTGAAATACCGAACTCCCCTTCATTAAAAATTACCGCGTCGGGAGTCAACAAAATAGCAGCTACAAATCAGATAAAAAATGCGTACTGGGCACATATTGAAGGACTGGAGCTAGCAGATTCTGAATTTTTCCTTTCAGAGGAGGTTGATATTTTATTGGGTGCTGAATATTTTCCCTTCATTCTGACAAGGTATAGCCTTCAATAGTTATTTACTGATCAATGGTTATTTAAGGAAAGAGTTAAAAGTGATTCATAGTCCACATGAAATCAAACCAATGGGAAGACCCATACCGAAAAAGGAAATTGGAGAAGATGTTTTTGGAAGGGAGAAACGAAATTTGGAAGAGTTAGATGATGATAGACAGGATAATGTTGAAATAAAGTGGACAAAATCCGAAAAGGGAGAAGAAATGAAAGAGTATACTCTAACAACTATGTCGTATGGTGTATCATCATCGCCATTTCTTGCCATTTGTACTACGCATTAGTTTAATGAAGATGAAGAAAAAATGTTCCCTGCGGCTTCTGAAGCCTTACGGTTTTCTACTTACATGGATGATATGGTTACATCAGTCTCATCAATGGAAGCAACCAAGCAGCTGCAGCTTACTGAATTGTTAAGCAAAGGGAAATTTGAATTGCTAAAGTGGGCCAGCAATCATTCTACCATTCTATCAAATCTCCCTCCAGAGCATTGCGCTATTGATGCAAAAGATTTCACTTTGGAGTCTGAAACAACCATTAAAATTCTTGGCTTTCAATCGAATCCAATTGGTTACTACCTCTTCTACAGGGTGAAGGTTCCATCCAGTCTAGCTACAAAATAAATGTTTTATCAACTTTAGCACACATTTTTGATCCATTAGGATATTTGACACCTTTCATGCTTACCTTCAAGAGTATAATTCAATGTCTATGGCAATCGGGATGTGACTGGGATGATATAGCATCCGTGGAGGTAGTGAAGAAATGGGAGCTTTGTGTGGTTGTCCTAGTAGCTAGATTATTTCATGAAGTTCAAGAAGTGCTTTCAAAAATTATAAACATAGATTATATTGCAGCTTGGACTTATTCAACTGTGGCAGTGAGTTGGATTCGGTCTTCACCTCATCGTTGGCCTAGGTTTGTGGCAAATCGTGTAAGTCAAGTACAGGAACACCTGTCTACAAAGCAATTCAGTTATGTGTCAACCGAATGTAATCCAGCTGATTGTGCTAGTCGAGGACTATTGCTCAATGAATAAATTGGTAGTTCTCCGTGGTGGAATGGTTCTGATTGGTTTGACAAACCACTGGAGTGCTGGCCACACCAAATCCACGGTAATGATGATGAAAATTCCAAACAGATTGAATTGGAAGCAAGAAAAATTACTCTAGCAACACAGAATAAAGACTCAGAGGAATCAATTCAATCGGTGAACTTGAGAAATCGATGGAGTCTACTCAAAAGAATTGTATCCTCATTCTGGAAACGTTGGCAATTGGAGTATGTATCTAGCTTGCAAACCCGAACAAAATTGTACAGAAAACATAGTAATGTTAACATTGGACGTATGGCTCTCTTACAGGAAAGTAACCTACTCCCTCTTCACTGGAGGCTTGGTCGAATAACAAAGATACTCCCTGGACAGGATAGAGTTGTGAGAGTGGTGGAGGTACAGACTGCAAAGGGAAGTCTTACTAGGGCTTTCAATAGGGTATGTCTCCTCCCTATTGATGGAGATTAGGCCTTATTGAAGGGAACTTCAATAAGTTTAGTGGTTAGTTTTTTTTTGGTTCTTGTTTTACATGTGGGAAAGGTTCCCAAGTTGCTTTGTTTCTTGTTTTTATCTATATTGGTTGTACATAGTCATTATTTCTCGTCCCATCCTCTCCTTTCCGTGGGCCTCCTACTCCTTTTGTATAAGTCTCCTCAAGGGCCCCTGAGGAGTGAAGATATTTTCCTTTTTTTCCCTAGTTTCCTCAGTAGGGTTCGTTATTGGTGGTTTTTGTTTTTTTTTGTTATTGGAAGTTCTTCCAAGGTGGGCGGAATGTTCGGATGCTATCAATGTTGCTCTGTTGTCTGGTGTTGTGTGGTAGAGGGGGCAATTGAGGGGTGATGTGCAAAGCATAATCGCGGCCAGTTGCCGATTGACAGTCAATCGAACAGCTCACTTCTTGTAATGTCGATTTTTGCAAAGTGATCTATTGATTATTTATTGTGATTTATTACAAGTGTCGTCTCATCTCGTATCGTGATCTGGACCCGGGATCCTGGAAGCAAGGAGGATTTGGACATGAAGGTAGGCCTATGTTATTGTGCACTTTGCCATTTTAATTGTTCAACTTGCTACTCGACGCCAGACAACCCAAAAGTTCTCAATGTAATTCATACAGTCCACAAACCAGAGTGCTGTTTGAGCCAGCCTCTGTCGAATAAACACATTGCAGTGTTGCCACATCATTTATCAACAATGTAGAAATTCAACTAATTGACAAAATATTATATCTCAATCATGAAAATTTATTATCACATCTTAAAGAAATATATTTTTTGTCAAAAAATATGATTTACTATTTTCAAAATAATGAACAGTTAAATTCAACAGATATACCAGTATCAGCGATTTGGGTGGCAAGGCTAAGATCTGGCAACCATTTTCTCCTATCTTTCCACACTGCCATTCAACGTGGACCTCACTAACACTATACCAGCTGATTGTGTGTTGGCAAGATTCAACTTGCACATCATAGAATGGATATGTTTAGTTCTAGGAAATGAACTTGTGTTTGAAGTTAAACAAATGTTAATGTTTTGTTCTAAAGTTGACGAATAAATCTAAAGTATTAATGTGAAAGGGTTGAGGGTTAGGTTTTATTTGGGTTATATTTATTATGTCTCATTAGGATAGGTTGGGTTTTTGCTTTGAAATTGCATCATGCTAGAAGGGGCTAGGGTCCAGGTAGTTATGTTTTTTGATGTTTCAAATGTTAAATGATAGGTTAGGAGGTTAGGATTTTGCTTTGAACCACATGTTTGTAAACATGTTCATGAAATGAACCACATGTTTATGTTTTGTTCTAAAGATGACAAGTAAATCTGAAGTATATAATGTGAGAGGGTTAGAGGTTGGGTTCTATCTAGGTTATATTCATCAATGTTTTATTGGCATAGGTTATATTAGGATATTTCCTGTGACTAGGATCATGTCTCGGGGTCGAGAAAGGCCTTCCCAAGCAAAGTGGTCAATCAACACTCACCCGCCGTGAGTGATGGATCTCGGAGCTTCCAGCACCTTCGGTTATCTCCAGTTAACCTAAGACACAACTCCTAGAAGTCGAAGGAGTTGAAGTACACTCAGGATATGAGCTGTACTATCCTGCTAGCTGCGCGCTGCTTCCTTCAATGGTTCTCTGCCGACAGCTTGCACTGGACACCCGCACTAGACTGAGCTCCTACTAGCTCTTCACGAGCCTTCCTCAGTAGCCCGAGAGGGAAGGGGTAAGGATGCCCGGCACTGTTGAGCAGTAGCTCAGTGGCCGGCCTGCTTGTTGAACAACGAGATCTCATCAAGAGATTACCAAGCATCCTCAAAACTAGCCCCAAACTCCATTCCCCTCATTAGTTACGATATACATTGTGACACACTCTTCCTACTAATGGAGGGGGGGAAAGAAATGGGAAGAAAGGGGTGTGAGGATGAGAAGGGTATGTGACTGACATATGTTCCCAAGCACCGGGCACATACTGTCACCTCTCCGACGGTCACAGAAGAACGTTCAATCATCTGGGCGCCAGGTTGGATCCTAACCAACGTGTGGCAGCACCATCAAAGGGAAAAGCAGTAAGCCATCTGGCCACGATCTCGGCCTGGTCCTCTTAGAGAATTAATGCTGAGCTGCACCGTGCTTCCGCACTGCAAAGAGACGCTGTGCTTCAACACTGCCAAGATGCCATGCTTCTGCACTGCAAGGGGGAAGCCATGCTTCTGCACTGCAGGATATAGGGACGCCATGCTTCCACACAGCAAAGAGACGCCGTGCTTCCGCACTGCAAGAGACGCCTTGCTTCTGCACTGCAAGGGGGATGCCATGCTCCTGCACTGCAGGATATGGGGACGCTGTGCCTCCACACTGCAGGATGTAGGGACGCCGTGCTTCTGCACTTCAAAGAGACGCCGTGCTTCCGCACTGCAAAGAGATGCCATGCTTCCACACTACCAAGACACTATGCTCCCGCACTGCAAGGGGGACCCCGTGCTTCCGCACTGCAAGAGACACCTTGCTTCCGCACTGCAAAAGAGACGCCATGCTTCCACACTGCCAAGACGCAGTGCTTCCACACTGCAGAGGGACGCCGTGATTCCACACTGCAGAGGAACGCCGTGCTTCCGCACTGCAAGAGTCGCCGTGCTTCCACATCGCTAAAGGACTCCGTGCTTCGGCACTGCAAAAGGACGCTGTGCTTCCGCACTGCAGAGGGACGCAGTGCTTCTGCACTGCAAGAGTCACCGTGCTTCCACACTGCTAAAGGACGCCGTGCTTCCGCACTGCGAAGACGCCATGCTTCTGCACTGCAGGGGGGACACCATGCCTCTGCACTGCAAGGAGATGCCATGCTTCTGCACTGCCAAGACGCCGTGCTTCTGCACTGCAAGAGGGATGCTGTGCTTCTGTACTGCAAAATATAGGGATGCTGTGCTTCCACACTGCAAAGAGATGCTGTGCTTCCACACTGCCAAGACGCCATGCTTCCACACTGCAAGGGGGATGCCATGTTTCCACACTGCAGGATATAGGGAAACACAGAACAGAACACAGAAACATGTGTGTCCACATCCACTAACTTGCAGGAAAACTGGCCCCTGCTTTTACACTAGGAAACAGAGCTTGTGCTCTGCTGGAGGGCTGTGTTCACACACAGCAAGGCATGAAGATTCTCGCCCCATCCGGACAAGCCATGCTCGCGCACCAGAGGATAAAGGGTAACACATAACACAGAACACAAAAACATAAAAGGTGAAAAGCACCTCTCACTGAGTTCTTACTCAAGCCGTTATGGTGTGTCCACATCCGCTGACTTGCAGGAAAACTGGCCCCTGCTTTTACACTAGGAAACAGAGCTTGTGCTCTGCTGGAGGGCTGTGTTCGCACACAGCAAGGCATGAGTATTTTCGCACCATCCAGACAAGCCGTGCTTGGGCACTGCAGGATAAAGTGTAACACATAACACAAAGCCATGCTTTTGCACTGCATGCCGTGGTTTGCACTGCATGCCAGGCTTTTGCCCTGCAGGGCCGTGCTTTCACACTGCATGCCATGCTTTTGCACTGCTGCTGTGCTTGCGCACCACAAAGGTGTGTATCCGCATAATGACAATCCAGGCACACACTGACTGATGTGTCATGTTTGCACACGACGTTTGGACGAGCTAGCAACCTGGCTGTCATGTTCCCATACTGCTGAGGTCAAGCTCGCGCACAACCTGTGCCGGGATTTCACCCTGCGAGGAGCCATGCTTTCGCACTGCATGCCTTGCTTTCGCCCTGCATGGCCGTGCTCTCGCACTGCCTGCCATGCTTGTGCACTGCTATGGCCGGGCTTTCGCCCTGCTTGGCTGTGCTCTCGCACTGCCTTACTTCGCCGTGCTTGCGCACTGCTATGGCCAGGCTTTCGCCCTGTGTGGCCATGCTCTCGCACTGCCCTACTTTGCCATGCTTGCGCACTGCTATGGCCGTGCTTTTGTCCTGCATGGCCATGCTCTCGCACTGCCCTACTTCGCCGTGCTTGTGCACTGCTATGGCCAAGCTTTCGCCCTGCATGTCTGTGCTCTCGCACTGCCCTACTTTGCCGTGCTTGTGCACTGCTATGGCCGGGCTTTTGCCCTGCATGGCCGTGCTCTCACACTGCCCTACTTCGCAGTGCTTGCTCCACTGCTATAGCCGGGCTTTCGCCTTGCATGGTCGTGCTCTCGCACTGCCCTACTTTGCTGTGCTTGCGCACTGCTACAGCTGGGCTTTTGCTCATCGGTGAAGGAGGTACGGTAAGATGGCATCCTTCTAAGAATAGAGGTGAAGAACCAGGGGAAAACACAGTGATAAAACGGTGGAAGAAATGAGAAGGCACTGGGGAAGCGGACTCCTACTATGAGGAAATGCACTTCTGGAGAAAAAAAAATCACAAGTCAAATAAAAATAGGAACAGTGAAAAATTAATTTAGAAAAAAAACTGAAGTGGGACTATTAATCAGAAATAGGGAACCATACTGAATAACTCCAGATGACACAGTCAGAGGTACTGTTCAAGATAGAGCAGAGCGGCCTGATGTTACCTGGTCAGGAGCTAACAACAGACTGACTGTGGTGAACCAGAGAAGCTTCAATAAACTGGAGAAAACAGGAATAATCTGGGATTATCGACTTGAGTATAATGAATTTGCAAGATCTCACGATAATAATCTGAGATATAGACAAAACAGCTTGATTGTTTTATCTTATCATAAGCGACGCGACGACAACTCAACAGTCACGTAGTACTAAAATTCAGATTAAACTGGCAGTACTACAACATAGGATAAGTGCCATTTCCCACTGTTCATTTGTTCATTCCAATATAGAAATGATGACAAATATTTGCTTATTGATTTCCTCAATAGAATTGATATATTGGAGAGAAAATATAGCCACTGAAAATGAAAATAATCACACAAGCACAGGCTGTGAGAATCCTGGATCCGTCCTCAAAAATGTGACTAAATCACAATTGGAACAATAGCACAATAGAACTTTGACTACTGCAATACTAGTACAGTCCAAGTAGTTTTCTAAACCACTATGGAATTAATTGAATTGAAATAATGAAGATTCCATTTCAATTTATAACTGGCCCTCAGGTTTTTATCCTCAAAATAATATTGGACAGATCGAATCATAGTTGAAGCTAATCAAATACGATTGTAGTGCATCATGACTCCTAATCAAACGCAACTTATTCATTTACCATGAATAATCCATTGCAACATAATTGACTTATATCCCACAGAATAATAACACCTGTTATTTACTGCATTGTAATTTACTAATTACCACGGATTAAAGCAACTATCACCAGGTTCATTCCGTGATTGCAATAAATATTTAAGCCATAACCTCATGGATAAATAATATCATTCAGAATAGACTGACAGATAATTCTCTCCTAATAAGCATAAATCGTCATATAGTTCACAGGCTATAACTGACGATTTGGAAAAATAAAATAATCCGAATTCCATATTTTTAACCCGTGCTTGGTAATGAAAGTTTGATTAGAAGTTCCAAGATGGAAAAGGGGCGATTTTATTGGAGATGGAAGGAATGAATAACAGGATTTTATCGACTTAACAGATAAAGCCCAAAGACTTATTATCTGAATAATTAGACTGAAATGGTTAAGTTGCCACTCAGCTCAATTTTTAATTCTCTTTGACCAGGAAAAATTACTTGGAATCTGTTATTAATTTTACTACCTTTAAATAGGCTTATTATCAATGTATTTCTCTAGACAAGAAATAATCATTCCCATCTTCCAATATTATGACTAATTTCAACTAGTGCCAATGCCACTAACTATCTCGAACCCCATAATTAAATGTGAACTATAAACTCTAGGTGAATTCTATCCAAACTTGATGTTATTTTCCCCTTCTAGCCTCTTACCTTATCGCTGATGCTGGATTCCCCTTCCTCGGTACTCGGTAGATCAGCCGAGTGGGTAGGGTCACCCGGTTTACTTGATTCCTCCTATCATCACCGTCCTCCTCTGCACCGGCTCCACCA
Source organism: Nilaparvata lugens (assembly GCF_014356525.2). Lineage (NCBI taxonomy): Eukaryota > Metazoa > Arthropoda > Insecta > Hemiptera > Delphacidae > Nilaparvata > Nilaparvata lugens. The sequence goes on from NC_052516.1 coordinate 22,302,687, forward strand.
TTGTTGCCGTCTCCTCCATTGTCGCCGACTCCTCCATCGTTGCCAACTCCTCCATCCTCGACCTCTTCGTCCTTGGGAAGGGGCGGCAAGATCTTGATATATTTCACGTGAACAGTCAGCCTCTTACTGGCAGCTCCCTTTAACAGCACTACTGGAGCGCTCAACATTTTCTCTACCTCATAGGGCCCAGAAAATTTTGGAGCTAACTTAGCTGCAAACTGGTCCACTCTGGATGAGAGATGATAATCACTCTTATACACCAACTGGCCCATCCTCAGTTCCAATGGTCTTCACCTAAGATTATAATACCTCCTGGTATTACTATGGGCCTCGTTTAGATTATCTAAAACGAGTTTCTGTGCACGCTTCAGCACTTGAAGCCTCCTCAGTTGGGCCGCTCGACTCGTGCCTCCATCCTCCTGTCTGGGATTGCCCTCCTCCTCGCAGCTAGCATCTCCTGGTGCTCTCAATTCTCTTCCAAAATTGAGGAAAGCAGGAGTATACTTAGTACCGACATGTACTGCTGTATTCATGGCAAAACAAAACTTCTCCAAGTAATGATCCCAAACAGCATGGTGCTTGCCCACGTAGAGCTGTATCATAGTCTTCAAGACTCTATTAACTCTCCCCGTAGGGCTACAGCTCGGTGTATATGGTGGAGTATAGAATAATGTGATGCCATTATTCTTACAGTATGACTTAAAAAGCTTACTGGTATACTGTGTTCCATTATCACAGATCAACAACTTCGGCACCCCGAACTTGGTGACCACCAGCTCCCTCAAAGCTTGTGCAACGGCATTGCTGTCTGCCTGAGCTAGCGGCCGAGCCTCTGTCCACTCCATGAACTGGTCTTGAAATACCACCAGGTATTCATTTCCTCTCTTTGAGCAAGGTAATGGGCCCACAATGTCGGTGCTAACGGTCTCCCAGGGTCGAATCACCTTCCTTTAGCTATTCATCTGCCCATATGGAGGTCGCTGCTCCACCTTGTGCTTCATGCAGGTCTCGCACCGCCTCACATACTTCACAACATCTGCATACAAGCCTGACCAGTAATAGCGACAGGCAATCCGGTGATAGGACCGGAAAATCCCTTGATGGCCAGCTGTCAGTACATCATGGCTCTGCTGAAGTATCTCAGCCCTTGCACCGCTCGGGATACCCAGCTTCCAGCCATCACTCTCGGTGCATCAGGAGGCTGCTGCCGGGCCCATATATGTCGATACAGGGATGACGATACTTCCCCGGATGACGGAGTAGATTGCTCTTCATCCTCCTTATCCATCTATTATCCTCTGTGACGATGGCGGGCAACCTCTCCTGTTAGCCCTCATGTGTGTTGGCAGGTGTGCCACTTCCTGGCAAAGCTCGGGAGGGCGCATCGGGGACCACATTCAGCTTCCCTCGTCGGTATTTGATAACCAAGTTGTACTGCTGCATTTCCAAGGCCCATCTCGCGAGCCTTCCTGTCGGGTTCGGGATGGCTCTGAGCCACTTTAGAGCCTGGTGATCTGTGATCACTATAGTCTCATTCCTTTTCAGTGGTGGAATACCTCAGTTCAGCCCCCTTGAGCCCTCTGCTTGCATAGGCATTGACCTTCTCCTTTCCATCGACCTACTGGGTAAGTACAGATCCTAATCCGTATTCCGAGGCATCTGTCTGGAGTGTGAACGGGAATTCAAAGTGAGTATACGTGAGCACTGGTGATCTAGTGAAGGCCCCCTCTATCTCCAGGAAGGCCCTCTCCTCTTCCGGTCCCCAGTGCCACTTTACTCCCACCTTCAGCAGCCGGTGCAAGGGGGTTGCGAGGTCCGAAAAATTTGGAACAAACCTCCTATACCAGGACGCCAATTCCAGAAAACTCCGGAGCATCCTCAGCTGCTGTGGAGTTGGAAACTCATTCACTGTTTCTGGATCAGTCCTGTGTCCCTGCTCCATCACTATGTGACCCAAGTACCACAACTCTCGCTTTAAGAACTGGCACTTCTCCTGGTAAATTACCAAGCCAGCCTCCCATAGCCTTCTGAACACTCTAGCCAAATTTAGCATATGAGCTTCCAGTGTCTCTCCCAGGACAATGATGTCATCCAGGTAAGCAAAGGCACAGGACTCTAGCTCCGGCCCAATAACCTGGTCTAGAAGACGTTAAAATGTAGCACCAGCTTAGTGTAGTCCAAATGGCATCATCCGGAATTGGAATAACCCCCCTCCAGGAACTGTAAACGCTGTGAGCTGCTTACTCTGCTACTCCAATGGTACTTGCCAATACCCACTCTTCAAGTCGATTGAAGAAATGTATCTAGCATTCCTCAATCGATCCAAGATGCCTGTCATATTTGGCAAAGGATATGCATCTTGTTCTGTGAGTGCATTAATTTGACAGAAATTGATGCAAGATCACATCTTTCCATTAGCCTTCTTCACCAAGACAATTGGTGAACTCCAAGGGCTGCTGCTCGGCTCAATCACCCGCTGATTGAGCATACTGTCAAATTCCTCGTTTATCACTGCTTTCATGAGCGGAATGCATGGATATGGACGTTGACCGAATGGTTCAGCTCCTTCCTTCAGCCTGATTTTATGCACCAGGAGGTTCAGGATGTTGCATCTCTGAATTTCTTCAGCTCCGCCTCCAGGAATTTTTCAAACTCCTCCTTTTTTGAAGTCACAGCTGCCACCTGTTTGACTAAAGCAGGAGGCAATACCATACTCCTCTGCCTTGGACCGAGTCTTGCTTGAATCGCTTTCAAATGACTTAATCCCAAAATCATTTCGGATTCCAACTCGTTGATCACTGCCACTCTCCAGTAGACTCGTCTACTGCACACTGCAGCAGTCAGCTCCAGCTCCTCCACAACAGGAAGCTTCTCTCCAGTCACCAAAACTGGTTGATGACTGATTGGTTTAACCTGGCAATCACCAGACTTCTTCAGTCGTCATGCTGCCTCTCCAGAGACATAGGACAACTCAGCCCCATTATCGACCAGTGCATTGAGCCACACATCTTGGACATGTACCAGCATGAAGACGTGTGTATCATGGGGCTGCAGACAATTTCCTTGCATGTCTATGGTGGCTGCACCGGACTTCATCTCTCTCCCTTGGACGTTCACAGTCTTCTGGGTAGTTGGTGCACTCTTCTCCCTGGGTTGAGGCTCCCACTCCACGGTACAGGTGTGAGTGTCTATCTTCACCCTGTGCTCCCGCAGAAACTGCATGCCGAATAAAAATTTGGGTGATAATCCCTCCATGATTGTCATCACAGTGGGCAGCACCTCTTGGCCGACTCTCAGGTTGATTTCCACCATCCCATACAGCCGTGCCACTGTTCCATTGGCCAAGACCGCACCCTGCTGTGTAGGTGTTTCCCATGATGTAGGCTAACCATCATGAAAATCATGAAAAATTGAAATTTTTCATGAGAAAATCCATGATGTAAATCTCAGAAAATCCATGATGTAGGCTAACCATCATGAAAATCATGAAAAATTGAAATTTTTTATTTTCTCGAAAATCCATGATGTAACACCATCATGAAAATCATGAAAATTGAAATTTTTTATTTTCTCGAAAATCCATGATGTAAATCTCAGAAAATCCATGATGTAGGCTAACCATCATGAAAATCATGAAAAATTGAAATTTTTCATTTTCTCGAAAATCCATGATGTAAATCTCAGAGAATCCATGATGTAGGCTAACCATCATGAAAATCATGAAAAATTGAAATTTTTTATTTTCTCGAAAATTCATGATGTGAATCTCAGAAAATCCATGATGTGAATCTCAGAAAATCCATGATGTAGGCTGACCATCATGAAAATCATGAAAAATTGAAATTTTTTATTTTCACGAAAATCCATGATGTAAATCTCAGAAAATCCATGATGTAGGCTAACCATCATGAAAATCATGAAAATTGAAATTTTCTATTTTCTCGAAAATCCATGATGTGAATCTCGGAAAATCCATGATGTAGGCTAACCATCATGAAAATCATGAAAAATTGAATTTTTTTATTTTCTCGAAAATCCATGATGTAAATCTCAGAAAATCCATGATGTAGGCTAACCATAAAATTGAAATTTTTATTTTCTCGATAATCCATAATGTAAATCTCAGGAGATCCATGATGAAGGCTAACCATCATGAAAATCATGAAAAATTGAAATTTTTATTTTCTCGAAAATCCATGATGTAAATCTTAGAAAATCCATGATGTAGGCTAACCATCATGAAAATCATGAAAAATCGAAATTTTTCATTTTCTCGAAAATCCATGATGTAACACCATCATGAAAATCATGAAAAATTGAAATTTTTTTTTCTCGAAAATCCATGATGAAAATCTCAGAAAATCCATGATGTAGGCTAACCATCATGAAAATCATGAAAAATTGAAATTTTCTATTTTCTCGAAAATCCATGATGTAAATCTCAGAGAATCCATGATGTAGGCTAACCATCATGAAAATCATGAAAAATTGAATTTTTTATTTTCTCAAAAATCCATAATGTAAATCTCAGAAAATCCATGATGTAGGCTAACCACCATGAAAAAAATGGAAAATTGAAATTTTCTATTTTCTCGAAAATCCATGATGTAAATCTCAGAGAATCCATGATGTAGGCTAACCATCATGAAAATAATGAAAAATTGAAATTTTTCATTTTCTCGAAAATCCATGATGTAAATCTCAGGAGATCCATGATGTAGGCTAACCATCATGAAAATCATGAAAAATTGAAATTTTCTATTTTCTCGAAAATCCATTATGTAAATCTCAGAAAATCCATGATGTAGGCAAACCATCATGAAAATCATGAAAAATTGAAATTTTTTTTTTCTCGAAAATCCATGATGTAAATCTCAGAAAATCCATGATGTAGGCTAACCACCATGAAAAAAATGGAAAATTGAAATTTTCTATTTTCTCGAAAATCCATGATGTAAATCTCAGAGAATCCATGATGTAGGCTAACCATCATGAAAATTATGAAAAATTGAAATTTTTCATTTTCTCGAAAATCCATGATGTAAATCTCAGGAGATCCATGATGTAGGCTAACCATCATGAAAATCATGAAAATTGAAATTTCTATTTTCTCGAAAATCCATTATGTAAATCTCAGAAAATCCATGATGTAGGCAAACCATCATGAAAATCATGAAAAATTGAAATTTTTTTTTCTCGAAAATCCAAGATGTAAATCTCAGAAAATCCATGATGTAGGCTAATCATCATGAAAATCATGAAAAATTGAATTTTTTTTTTCTCGAAAATCCATGATGTAAATCTCAGAGAATCCATGATGTAGGCTAACCACCATGATAATCATGAAAAATTGAAATTTTTAATTTTCTCGAGAATCCATTATGTGAATCTCAGAAAATCCATGATGTAGGCTAACCATCATGAAAATCATGAAAAATTGAAATTTTTTTTTCTCTAAAATCCATGATGTAATTCTCAGAAAATCCATGATGTAGGCTAACCATCAAGAAAATCATGGAATCTCAGAAAATCCATGATGTAGGCTCACCATCATGAAAATCATGGAAAATTGAAATTTTTTTTTTCGAAAATCCATGATGTAACACCGTCATGAAAATCATGAAAAATTAAAATTTTTTTTTATCGAAAATCCATGATGCAAATCTCAGAAAATCCATGATGTAGGCTAACCATCATGGAAATCATGAAAAATTGAAATTTTTTATTTTCTCGAAAATCCATGATGTAAATCTCAGGAAATCCATGATGTAGGCTAACCATCATGAAAATCATGAAGAATTGAAATTTTTTATTTTCTCGAAAATCCATGATGTAAATCTTAGAAAATCCATGATGTAGGCTAACCATCATGAAAATCATGAAAAATCGAAATTTTCATTTTCTCGAAAATCCATGATGTAACACCATCATGAAAATCATGAAAAATTGGAATTTTTTTTTCTCGAAAATCCATAATGTAAATCTCAGAAAATCCATGATGTAGGCTAACCATCATGAAAATCATGAAAAATTGAAATTTTCTATTTTCTCGAAAATCCATGATGTAAATCTCAGAAAATCCAAGATGTAGGCTAACCATCATGAAAATCATGAAAAATTGAATTTTTTATTTTCTCAAAAATCCATGATGTAAATCTCAGAAAATCCATGATGTAGGCTAACCATCATAAAAATCATGAAAAATTGAAATTTTCTATTTTCTCGAAAATCCATGATGTAAATCTCAGGAAATCCATGATGTAGGCTAACCATCATGAAAATCATGAAAAATTGAAATTTTCTATTTTCTCGGAAATCCATGATGTAAATCTCAGAGAATCCATGATGTAGGCTAACCAACATGAAAATCATGAAAAATTGAAATTTTTATTTTCTCGAAAATCCATGATGTAAATCTCAGAAAATCCATGATGTAGGCTAACCATCATGAAAATCATGAAAAATTGAAATTTTCTATTTTCTCGAAAATCCATGATGTAATCTCAGGAAATCCATGATGTAGGCTAACCATCATGAAAATCATGAAAAATTGAAATTTTCTATTTTCTCGAAAATCCATGATGTAATCTCAGAAAATCCATGATGTAGGCTAACCAACATGAAAATCATGAAAAATTGAAATTTTTATTTTCTCGAAAATCCATGATGTAAATCTCAGAAAATCCATGATGTAGGCTAACCATCATGAAAATCATGAAAAATGAAATTTTTTATTTTCTCGAAAATCCATGATGTAATTCTCAGAAAATCCATGATGTAGGCTAACCATCAAGAAAATCATGAAAAATTGAAATTTTTCATTTTCTCGAAAATCCATGATGTTTTTCTCTAAAATCCATTATGTAATTCTCAGAAAATCATGATGTAGGCTAACCATCAAGAAAATCATGGAATCTCAGAAAATCCATGATGTAGGCTCACCATCATGAAAATCATGGAAAATTGAAATTTTTTTTTCGAAAATCCATGATGTAACACCGTCATGAAAATCATGAAAAATTGAAATTTTTTTTTTTATCGAAAATCCATGATGCAAATCTCAGAAAATCCATGATGTAGGCTAACCATCATGAAAATCATGGAAAATTGAAATTTTTATTTTCTCGAAAATCCATGATGTTAATCTCAGGAAATCCATGATGTAGGCTAACCATCATGAAAAACATGAAGAATTGAAATTTTTATTTTCTCGAAAATCCATGATGTAAATCTCAGAAAATCCATGATGTAGGCTAACCATCATGAAAATCATGAAAAATCGAAATTTTTCATTTTCTCGAAAATCCATGATGTAACACCATCATGAAAATCATGAAAAATTGAAATTTTTATTTTCTCGAAAATCCATAATGTAAATCTCAGAAAATCCATGATGTAGGCTAACCATCATGAAAATCATGAAAAATTGAAATTTTCTATTTTCTCGAAAATTCATGATGTAAATCTCAGAAAATCCAAGATGTAGGCTAACCATCATGAAAATCATGAAAAATTGAGTTTTCTTATTTTCTCAAAAATCCATGATGTAAATCTCAGAAAATCCATGATGTAGGCTAACCATCTTAAAAATCATGAAAAATTGAAATTTTCTATTTTCTCGAAAATCCATGATGTAAATCTCAGGAAATCCATGATGTAGGCTAACCATCATGAAAATCATGAAAAATTGAAATTTTCTATTTTCTCGGAAATCCATGATGTAAATCTCAGAGAATCCATGATGTAGGCTAACCAACATGAAAATCATGAAAAATTGAAATTTTTATTTTTCTCGAAAATCCATTATGTGAATCTCAGAAAATCCATGATGTAGGCTAATCATCATGAAAATCATGAAAAATTGAAATTTTTTTTCTCTAAAATCCATGATGTAATTCTCAGAAAATCCATGATGTAGGCTAACCATCAAGAAAATCATGAAAAATTTGATTTTTTTATTTTCTCGAAAATCCATGATGTAAATCTCAGAGAATCCATGATGTAGGCTAACCATCATGAAAATCATGGAAAATTTAAATGTTTTATTTTCTCGAAAATCCATGATGTAACACCATCATGAAAATCATGAAAAATTGAAATTTTCTATTTTCTCGAAAATCCATGATGCAAATCTCAGAGAATCCATGATGTAGGCTAACCATCATGAAAATCATGAAAAATTGAAATTTTTCATTCTCTCGAAAATCCATGATGTAAATCTCAGAAAATCCATGATGTAGGCTAACCATCATGAAAATCATGAGAAATTGAAATTTTTTATTTTCTCAAAAATCCATGTTGTGAATCTCAGAAAATCCATGATGTAGGCTAACCATCATGAAGATCATGGAAAATTGAAATTTTTTTTTCTCGAAAATCCATGATGTAACACCATCATGAAAATCATGAAAAATTGAAATTTTTTTTTCTCGGGAATCCATGATGTAAATCTCAGAAAATCCATGATGTAGGCTGACCATCATGAAAATCATGAAAAATTTGAATTTTTTTTTCTCGAAGATCCATGATGTGAATCTCAGAAAATCCATGATGTAGGCTAACCATCATGAAAATCATGAAGAATTGGAATTTTTTTTTCTCGAAAATCCATGATGTAAATCTCAGAAAATCCATGATGTAGGCTAACCATCATGAAAGTCATGAAAAATTGATTTTTTTTATTTTCTCGAAAATCCATGATGTAAATCTCAGAAAATCCATGATGTAGGCTAACCATCATGAAAATCATGGAAAATTGAAATTATTATTTTCTCGAAAATCCATGATGTAACACCATCATGAAAATCATGAAAAATGGAATTTTTTTTTCTCGAAAATCCATGATGTAGGCTAACCATCATGAAAATCATGGAAAATTGAAATTTTCTATTCTCTCGAAAATCCATGATGTAAATCCCAGAGAATCCATGATGTAGGCTAACCATCATGAGAATCATGAAAAATTGAAATTTTTAATTTTCTCGAAAATCCATGATGTAAATCTCAGGAGATCCATGATGTAGGCTAACCATCATGAAAATCATGAAAATTGAAATTTTTATTTTCTTGAAAATCCATGATGTAACACCATCATGAAAATCATGAAAAATTGAAATTTTTTATTTTCTCGAAAATCAATGATGCAAATCTTAGAAAATCCATGATGTAGGCTAACCATCATGAAAATCATGAAAAATTGAAATTTTTCATTTTCTCGAAAATCCATGATGTAAATCTCAGAAAATCCATGATGTAGGCTAACCATCATGAAAATCATGGAAAATTGGAATTTTTTTTTCTCGAAAATCCATGATGTAAATCTCATAAAATCCATGATGTAGGCTAACCATCATGAAAATCATGAAAAATTGAAATTTTTTATTTTCTCAAAAATCCATGATGTAAATCTCAGAAAATCCATGATGTAGGCTAACCATCATGAAAATCATGAAAAATTGAAATTTTTCATTTTCTCAAAAATCCATGATGTAAATCTCAGAAAATCCATGATGTAGGCTAACCATCATGAAAATCATGAAAAATTGAAATTTTTTATTTTCTCGAAAATCCATGATGTAAATCTCAGAAAATCCATGATGTAGGCTAACCATCATGAAAATATGAAAAATTGAAATTTTTTATTTTCTCGAGAATCCATGATGTAAATCTCAGAGAATCCATGATGTAGGCTAACCACCATGATAATCATGAAAAATTGTAATTTTCAATTTTCTCGAGAATCCATTATGTGAATCTCAGAAAATCCATGATGTAGGCTAACCATCATGAAAATCATGAAAAATTGAAATTTTTTTCCTCTAAAATCCATTATGTAATTCTCAGAAAATTCATGATGTAGGCTAACCAACAAGAAAATCATGGAATCTCAGAAAATCCATGATGTAGGCTCACCATCATGAAAATCATGGAAAATTGAAATTTTTTTTCGAAAATCCATGATGTAACACCGTCATGAAAATCATGAAAAATTGAAATTTTTTTTTTTATTGAAAATCCATGATGCAAATCTCAGAAAATCCATGATGTAGGCTAACCATCATGAAAATCATGGAAAAATTGAATTTTTTATTTTCTCGAAAATCCATGATGTTAATCTCAGGAAATCCATGATGTAGGCTAACCATCATGAAAAACATGAAGAATTGAAATTTTCTATTTTCTCGAAAATCCATGATGTAAATCTAGAAAATCCATGATGTAGGCTAACAATCATGAAAATCATGAAAAATCGAAATTTTTCATTTTCTCGAAAATCCATGATGTAACACCATCATGAAAATCATGAAAAATTGAAATTTTTTTTTTTCGAAAATCCATAATGTAAATCTCAGAAAATCCATGATGTAGGCTAACCATCATGAAAATCATGAAAAATTGAAATTTTTTATTTTCTCGAAAATCCATGATGTAAATCTCAGAAATTCCAAGATGTAGGCTAGCCATCATGAAAATCATGAAAAATTGAGTTTTCTTATTTTCTCAAAAATCCATGATGTAAATCTCAGAAAATCCATGATGTAGGCTAACCATCTTAAAAATCATGAAAAATTGAAATTTTTATTTTCTCGAAAATCCATGATGTAATTCTCAGAAAATCCATGATGTAATTCTCAGAAAATCCATGATGTAGGCTAACCATCAAGAAAATCATGAAAAATTTGATTTTTTTATTTTCTCGAAAATCCATGATGTAAATCTCAGAGAATCCATGATGTAGGCTAACCATCATGAAAATCATGGAAAATTTAAATGTTTTATTTTCTCGAAAATCCATGATGTAACACCATCATGAAAATCATGAAAAATTGAAATTTTCTATTTTCTCGAAAATCCATGATGCAAATCTCAGAGAATCCATGATGTAGGCTAACCATCATGAAAATCATGAAAAATTGAAATTTTTCATTTTCTCGAAAATCCATGATGTAAATCTCAGAAAATCCATGATGTAGGCTAACCATCATGAAAATCATGAGAAATTGAAATTTTTTTTTTTCTCGAAAATCCATGATGTGAATCTCAGAAAATCCATGATGTAGGCTAACCATCATGAAGATCATGGAAAATTGAAATTTTTTTTCTCGGAAATCCATGATGTAACACCATCATGAAAATCATGAAAAAATGAAATTTTTTTTCTCGGAAATCCATGATGTAAATCTCAGAAAATCCATGATGTAGGCTGACCATCATGAAAATCATGAAAAAATGAAATTTTCTATTTTCTCGAAAATCCATGATGTGAATCTCAGAAAATCCATGATGTAGGTAACCATCATGAAAATCATGAAGAATTGGAATTTTTTTTTCTCGAAAATCCATGATGTAAATCTCAGAAAATCCATGATGTAGGCTAACCATCATGAAAGTCATGAAAAATTGTTTTTTTTTTATTTTCTCGAAAATCCATGATGTAAATCTCAGAAAATCCATGATGTAGGCTAACCATCATGAAAATCATGGAAAATTGAAATTATTATTTTCTCGAAAATCCATGATGTAACACCATCATGAAAATCATGAAAAAATGGAATTTTTTTCTCGAAAATCCATGATGTAGGCTAACCATCATGAAAATCATGGAAAATTGAAATTTTCTATTTTCTCGAAAATCCATGATGTAAATCTCAGAAAATCATGATGTAGGCT